>NW_002060962.1:1197165-1203201 GCF_000150275.1 Trichoplax adhaerens
TTCGTACACCTACTTCAAATGTCTTAATTTGTAGTGGTCCATACTAAAAATTTTAAGTTATCAGCAATCATAAGTAATTATAATTGCTTGAGAAGTCTAAGCACCATCGTGTACGCTGTTTGATTTAGCTACGTTCAGCAGTGAGATCCATCGTGATCTATATTGTCTCAGTTAGACCATAAGGTCAAATAATATTCAACGTCGTTTTGGATCATTAATTGGTCTCAAATAGAGAGTAGCCTAGGACTTACAGATATCGGTCAGGTATTGATTATTTGCGTAGAAGTAGTACAATTAGGACATTAGTCGGAGAACCCCGAGAATTTCCCGCATTGGCAGATGAATTAGTTCTCATGCAAGACGTTAAATATATTTAACGATAACACGTATATGTACAGTAGACGTAAATCTCCGAGTATATGCCTTACGTGGATTAAATAGCATGTGTTTGATGGAAAGAAACAGTTGTCATTATAATATAATTTTGATGCAATTTGTAATCGTTATAGTATAATTCGACTATCATGCATCAGTCATTAGATAACTATATTCGTAAATATCTTTGTCTTCATTAAGTGGTGATCCGTACCTTAGATCACCATCTAATTTATAGGAAGGTTTCAGCGCTAACTGTTCTAAGACTCTTTAACTACGATAGAAGAAATGTAAATTGTGGTATATAGTTCAATAAAGAGAATTTTTAAGAGTTCTTGAAAATTTACGTTAACCACGTGGAACACGATGTGTTTAAGCTCTGTCTGTTGGAGTAGTAATATCCCTAATAAAGCATACGTATTTTTTCCCCTGAAATACAATTCAGGAAGCATAATATCATATAGATCGTAAATTATATTACTTTGTAGCTAATCAGTTTTGTGATAGATCTTGAAAATATAATCCGGAATTTTAATAATACGAACTTAACTAATATTTCAGACTTATTTAGATCCTTTCATCATTCCTGTTATAAGTATTTAAAATCGTGATATTTGGAGCAGTTTTTAAATGGAAATTAAGCCATACCATGGATTAAATGATGCATATGAGTTCGAACTTGCGAAGGTAACCATATGACATATGGTAACTTAACGGCGGCTATGACATTTTAAACGACAAATGGTAATACTATCTGTTAAATGAGCACATTATCGTAAACCGTCAGCAAAGCGACGGGAGTTTGCACTAGTATAGATTAAAAAGAGTTTAATGTTGTAGTGCAGCCCAAATATAGCTTAAGATTATATACAGTATGTGTGAGTATCGTGCATGACGTAATTACTAGGCTAATTAAGATAGATACCCTTGTATAGGTGCTAGATCGTAGAGTGAGATTAAATATGTGAGGATTTGTATTAGTAATTGCAATACGGATTGTAAAAGTTATTAGTCATACTGCTTGGCACCTCCAGGTACGCTAGAGGTGTGATGTTAGCCTTATTAAGGTAGATAATGATTTATGTGCCACGTAGATACTCTGTACACAATTGTATATAAGCAGGAGATTTTATCGCCGAAGACAGAGTAGCCATAGATAATCTAGTCCTTGGTAGAAGACGTAATTATTGTAATAAAGTGATTTTTTTTCAAGTTGTGGAAGTCGTTGCGTTTCGATAGACACTTTATTACAAATGTGTTTATATATCCTGGTTTCAGTAGATGCTTCGAAAATCAAGAAGTTAATGGTTCAAATCTGTTGCTTTAATCGTTGTTACTACCTTCAATACAAACTTAAGATAGTAGGTTCAGCAAAATATTGATTTTAACTGACGTGATATTATTTAGGTAATAGAACAAAAAGTAGTTTTTGCGTAATAAACTGATGAGAAAGTTATTAAACATGTTTATAGTCTAGGTTAAATTATTTCAATAATATTAATTTGCGATGCAACGTTTGTAGATTTTCCTATACGGAATTTACGGGAAAGTTTTATTTTAGTATGTTAGTCTTTTTAATAAATTTTAAGCTATTAATCACCTTCTCTAATTAACTTGTTCCTATATACTACTTGATAATCTTTTAGCAATACCTCAAGCTAAGATGTAATGACATACAAAAAATCAAAATCATTTAGCTATAACAAATAAAGTTTCCTCGTTAATTATATTAATTGCTCAAGACACCTGCTAAAGAAATATCTTCGTTAAAATAGTACCTTGTATCGCTATTAGAAATATTTTAGGTCTTGTGCGATCCTACTTAGTAAGCCGCTTCGGTCTAGTAGAATTGAATATGAAATCATGCAGTATTTATTTTGAAATCAATGACAATATCAGTAACATTTTACTGTAGCCCAATCAGGTTGTCCTCCTCGATGATATCTCGAAGTTAGGTTATATGTTTGAAATGAGCCTAATAACAAGTGCTTGAAAATGGATTATGTATTGCTTTCAATATTGCGCTCCGCCTGTAATGATAATTATGAAGCTATATTAATTTGCCGAATAATTGAAGTTGATATTAGGCCTCAGATAAAAAAATAATACTGGATCTGTTATTTCATTTTAATTGAATTTAATAATATATCTTGAATTCTTTTAAATGTAATATTACAACCGGCAAAGGGTAAGTCTTTGATATTTTATTCAATTTCTATACAACCACATGGTTATCCTTTAAATTTGCTCTTTTATTGCCTAAACGAAAAATGTCTCTAAAATAACTACACTAAGTAAGGTTCAATCTTTGACCAGATTATTGATAGATATTGGCAAAATGTTTGGATGCCTTACGAACATCTCCTTCCTATTTAGAATAATGTGCATTATGATGGTTAAATCATATTTATAGAACATCCTTTCTGAATCTAATGAGATCTTTTACTTCTACGGTTGATAGCAATCGAACAACTGGCACATTTTGGCGTAAATTATAACGAAACTATTCTACATCATTTCTTCCCCTATCTTTTTTAGGGAAAGGAAATTTGAGAGTATTCCTTGATCAAGCCATGTTGAAATCATAGAGCATTTTCTGGAGTTAGTATTTTATTTAATTATATACCAATCACAATATTTGAACCATCATAAACATGCGTAATTCCATTACTAGATAAAAGATGATTACCTTCTCTAAGAAAGAGAGTCTAAGTACAATTGTATTAGTCATAGAGTAAAGTAGTTGGTGAGATGGTCAAATTGACGGAAAGTCCTACTCTTGAACATAACTAACTTTTTAGATGTAATTTTTGATTCTGATACAATTCTGATTGATTACCTTGACTGAAACATTTGCGATCACATATTACCTTATTTTAAGCCTGCCAAATTACAATTACTGATACATCTCAATGTTTAGTACAACAACATAAATTTGAATGTATCAGGGCTTAATGCAATAATAATGATATCAGCAATTTTTTTAAACAAATAAACAATTTGTTCCTAAATAATTAACACCGCCAATACAGATGTTTTTAAAATATCTCACTAGTTATTGACTTTTGATGATTATCTGCTATTCGATATAACAAAAAATATTATTATATTAGCCCAGTAGATGGGTAGCACATAGATAAAAATCATATACGCACCCATATGATGTGTATACTCGTATATCTCATCTTTGGATCACAATTCGTCCTTTCCACTTAGCACTCGAACACCTAATAAAAGTATCTATTAAAATAATGATTACGGAATAAGGTACGATACATAGGTACGAAAATTTATTCAATTTTCTTATTATTTTTACGGTAAATGACAATATCAACTTAAATACTTGTAATTGATTCATTGTGATGTTAAAATGAAGGATTACCGGTGCATCATTTTATTCTTTCATTCAATAACTTAGATTAAATTATTCTAGCTTTTGTAGCATAATATCAATAGGTTTTCTAATACAGCTTATTAATCATGCACTTTCAATGTGTGCTGTAATAATAATAAAGTCGAATAATATCCGGTACTAGACTAGATCCATTTTCCGAAATCTGATGTCACAGTGATAGCTCATATCTTAACTCTCGTAAAACTAAGGCAGCGCCAAAATAGGAATTTCCATTCAGTATTGGATTTGTCCTAAAATAAGTCTACAGTACCTAAATGAAGTCTATAAAATAAATTATTAGCAACGTTATTATAAATTTTTTAGCTTGTTAGATTAGAACACTATATGTAGAATTTTATAATATTATCATTGTAGCTTTGCAACAAGATAACTTAATATACGATCAATAAGTCAATTCCTTGAACTACGTATCAAGGAACGATATCTGCACTATCAATAACACTTTTGCTCTACTAGCAGACTACACAAAGACTTAGACGCATCGTATTTTGCGTTAAATACTAAGTTTGAGAATTCACTTTATTTCACGATATACTGCATTTATATACTATTCCTCAATAGTTCATGAGTCATAGTTAATACAATTAACATTGGAATCATTTACTGAATTAGATATTAATTATAGCTACTGCTCCCTTAATGCAGACAACTGTATTAACGAACATAGACATGTAATGACTAATACAGAATAGTCAGATTACGATATGTCCTATCACGGAACATATTTATGATAATTTACAGTCTACCATAAGTAAATTACAATCACAATGATTCAAACTGTAAGTAGATGATTTGCATTCCCAATTATAACTATTAATTTCAGCATGTGTATGTCACAAAACAGCTTTGCAACAAGATAACGCAATATACGATCAATAAGTCAATTCCTTGAACCACGTATCAAGGAACGATATCTGCACTATCACAAACACTTTTGCTTTACTAGCAGACTACACAAAGACTTAAACGCCTCGTATTTTACGTTAAACACTAAGTTGGACAATTCTTCTTTATTTCACGATATACTGCATTTATATACTATTCCTCAATAGTTCATGAGTCATAGTTAATACAATTAACATTAGAATCATTTACTGAATTAGATATTAATTTTAGCTACTGCTCCCTTAATGCAGACAACAGTATTTACGAACATAGACATGTAATGACTAATACAGAATAGTCAGATTACGATATGTCCTATCACGGAACATTTCCATGATAATTTACAGTCTACCATAAGTAAATTACAATCACAATGATTCGAACTGTAAGCAGATGATTTGCATTCCCTATTATAACTATTATAATTTCAGTATGTATATAAGTGTCACTGTCATAAAAAGTCAGTGCTATATTAAAATACAGTATATCCAAATTAGAAGTTAACTAAATAAGGATAGTCTAACAGAATTATCCTAACATAGTTATTTCTACTGTAATACAGTATTTAACACTGTAACAGTGTATAAGTGTCACTGTCATAAAAAGTCAATGCTATATTAAAACACAGTATATCCAAATTAGAAGTTAACTAAATAAGGATAGTCTAACATGAATTATCCTAACATAGTTATTTCTACTCTAATACAGTATATAATACTGTAACAATCCTTTACAGGATTATAGCGCTTTTTCTTACTGTCAAATATGGGATTTACAAATAGTACATAACTAATCGCTTTAATGTTATAATGAATTCGCTTTTCAAAAGTGAAAATAACCAAAATAGAGCCCATAAATGATGTACCCCGTTAAATATTAGAAATGCTTATAGCTGTACGTGAAGAATCATCTTTGTCCGAAAACAGCTTTTACATTTTAGAAGTGTGACAGCTGATTACTGGTCATATGATAAGAATAATTCAAAATTTTCGCTAAAATTTTGATGATATAAGTGTACTTACCATCACTAAATAGAATTTAGTCAATTGCTGCTGGATTTTAATTAATAGTAATTAGTGTGTATTACTATTAACATGCTAATCTTGCAATCTTGTGCTTTATAGTACCATCGGTATTGACGGAAGTTGTAAGTCGAATTACCGTATTTTTTATTGGTAGTAGCTCACTGGTGCATGTCAAGTAGCTATGTGTAGCCGAAAGTAACAAAATATCGTTTATCCTGAAGCTTTTCTTCCGATCAAACCGTAATAATTGAAGTAAGTACGCGTACTTTACGGTTGTATTATCATTGCAGTGCAAAATATCAGAAGATTCAGAGGCATATTTATGTGAGCCCGGGA
>NW_002060962.1:1204010-1206161 GCF_000150275.1 Trichoplax adhaerens
ATTAAACTTGCCAAATCAACGATAATCAGTAACATCTGTCGCAACAATTTTACAGAAACAAAGTTTAGTCACGTAAATTACATTCTTTAAATGAATTTTATACACCTTATGTATCAGCATGGTATGTATAAATACTATGCTAATCTCTTTAAATAGCGTAAATTGTCAGTTATTAACGATAGAATTTAGCAGCTTTTATTTGAATAAATTTTACAACTCAAATTTTATAAAATTCGTAAGCAAAAGCTAATTGCCCTTTCGCTTGAGGTTATACCGTTATAGCTACTGCATGCAGATAAGCAATGAAGGCCTCATATCACAGTAAAAATCAAAATCAAAATTGATCTTCACAAATTGTTCTCTCTTCTTAACTCTGATTATGAGAATTACTGATGTACGAAATGTAGCAAAATAAAGAATGATTGCGATTGCAATAAAATAGTATTTGATACGTATTATAGTCATACAGTGTTGATATTTGTGCAGGCATGAGGCAAAAATTACTCAGTCTAGCTTTTAGCAAAAATTTAAAGGTTTCAGTATCAAGCAGATTGTTTTACCATATGTAATCAAATTTTTGATCTCTACATCGACCAAATTCCGGCCGTAAATCTAAGTGAATGACAAATAGCTATAAAAACGAGGATTACAGTTGAAGTCAGATAGATAATCACAATGGCTACAACAATTATATTGGTAATTTAAATAAGGAAGCTTAAAATAGAGAAAAGCTATTTATAGCTCACATTTTACTCCAGTGAAATTTACGCAATTGAACTAATACATTAATTATTTCTCCTATTGGAATAAATACTGCCATCAATGTACTCCATCGGTGATCATGGCTGTGTAAAGCGTTATTGTGCTGTACGTTAATTTCCACGTCGGTCTTTATGTTTTATACATGATAACGATTTTATTAAGCGCAATCAATAATTTATGACTTTGTTTTCTTTTTATTCTACCAATGAAATAAACTACAGTAGCCTTTAATAACTAATTATGGAGCGATTGCAATTATTCAGAATTTAATCTAATTCATTCTTATCTTTAAGACTTATAATCCTAAAAGAGCCGATGTTCTCCTCTATATAAGTTTAGATTTGGATATTTCTTCGTTAATGTAACAGTATTAAAATGCTATCATGGTTTGTATTCGTAAGCTGATGAAAAATTGCTATTAATAGATTGTTATACAGACTCAAACAATAGCTGAAATTCATGTCTTGATTAAAACTGGTGTGCCACAATTAATTTACATTTTACTCGTATGTTACTTCTACTAGAATACATCTCAAAAATATTAGACGATAGAATTTAAGGCTTGCGTATTGAAGCTAGTTAATACATAAAATTTTAACAAAAGTAATACTCTTTATAACATCGATTCCGTTAGCGACATTGTCGACACTTATAATTTTAGGTTGGGAAAGTTATAAATTTACTGTTATGACTGCAACTTTACTTTATTAAATGTCAGCGGGAAATAGAGTAACTCGATAATAATGATATGATATCATGTTTAGTAAGCTTATTTTAGTTCCGTAACTGCTCTAGACACAAGCTATTAATCGATTTTTTGGTATCTTGCCATAGAAATTAAGTGATTTGAAAAATCTACATACCTAATTACGTACAATATCAATCAGCTAATTGTCGGCATACTTTTGTACATATTTCAAGCTCTGATGATAACGGAGCGAAAACCATTTAACAGTCATGTTCTGGTAGCTACCGCAAACATTAGTTACATACCATAGCTACGGGCTCTTGTGATGAACAGAGCACGCAATAGCTATAATTTATATGATCAATATAACCGTAATCGATAACGCTAAATATTGCTATACTATTTTCTTGAATACTAAAAGTAAAGGAATAATACCATAGTAGTAAATGCCTATAATTACATTCTTCTTATTTTGTAACTACAAGTACTATGAAGCAATATTCGTAAATTATAGATCTATTATATCTTTTATTTGCAAGCAAATTTCTTTCCTGAGAAAGGAATGACGTGGTCTGTAATTAATTTAAGAGTAATACACGGAAAATTTTAGTAAACAAAATGCATAATTTATGTCAGTACTACAGATCACTTCGTTTGTATACTCGTATTTAAGATGCAAAATATATAAACAATACCCGATA
>NW_002060961.1:0-7501 GCF_000150275.1 Trichoplax adhaerens
TATCATTTATAGGCTTCGTAGAGCCGTCAGAGATATTTAAAACTAAACATTTGCTAACCAATCGCTCTTAAGATCCGTTTTAGAAAACTACTTTGCACCATTTAAGAAAACAAAAATCATTCAAAGTTCAGACACAATTTACCCTACGATTCCCTTACAAAACACTATAAAAGTAACAAGCTAACTATAAAAATACATCAAACTTCATTTCTAACATAATTTCTATCATTAATACACTATAAAAGTCTAAAAATCAACCTTTAAACATCAAGATTTAGTCATAAAAACAACATTCTAACTACTTAACAATCAACACAACCTCTGCCAATTTCCATCTTATTTTCTATTTTCCTCACTAAATCTCCTAATGTGACTTCAAGTCACGTCATAAAATTGCAAAGTTTCAAATTCATAACAAAAAGTCCAAATCTCAAAAATCAACTCTTACGATATTTTTCATGAACAAAAATCCAAAAATTATAATTCAGACATAAATTAAAAATAAACCCGACCGGTTCCAAAACAGGAAAATTATATCGGACACAAACCCGACCGGTCCCAGAATCCGAAAACTATATTGGACACAAATCCGGAAAAATTCGCTTTTTTTGAAGATCACAGTAATCGCTTATCAAAAAAATTTATATGACTACTAAGACTACTTTTCTGACATTAGTATCGCTTAGTATTCGCGAGTATTGACAGTTGATGTTTTAGCGTCAGATTGTACTGTAACTATACGAGTATAGACTACATTACAGTACTTTATCGTCATGTTATAAATCCCCTTTCTCTAAGGATAGGGTTTTGCTACTAAGTCAAATTTCTTTACAATTTGAATAGACGATCAAACGCCCTTTCTTTAGATTAGGCATTTGCTCTATAGGGCTACTTCTATAGTAATCTATAATACCTTGTAAAATAATGAAGAAGAAAAGATGGCGACATGATGATTTGGCAGGGTAAAACTTAAAGACACTATCACTTTGTAGGTATTTTCTATAGTAAAATAATACTAATTACATACTAAAAAACTACAAAGGACTCTACTTTTAGTCCTTTTACTACAACTAATTAATGATAAATTCATGATAGAGATCCCAAATGATATCAGCATAAAAAATAAAACTAATTTACATAGTATAGTGCCTAAAAGATAACTTACATTACCGATTGCTATAAAAGAATAGCCAATAAAGCCTGTAGTAGACGAAAGAACATCGGATAGTACTGAAACGAGTATTAACCGATAAGTGGGTTTTTTAAAATACTTGTCTGCTAGTAAAAGATAGGCCATAGATATATTAAGAATTAGACCTAGAAAGGAGGCTGGAATACCACATATGGCGACATAGCGGTGTATTTGTAAGTTGGATGGAGGAGTGACAGTAATGTTTGTGTTCATGTTTCAAGTTATAAATAGTTAAGAAATACTCACTCGAGATAGAGAAGACCTCACTCGATGAAGTTTTTAACCGAATACCGTCAATGGCTTGAAGCTTTAGCACTGTATTATATTATGTTTCAATTTTTGACCTTAATGTGATCGTAAATAGGTTTAATATTATGATTTGCTTAAAAACTTAATCTTTATCCAACATACCGGTTCGTCCAATTTCAACTACGCTTAATTTAAAGTTCTTTAATAAAGCTCTTGATTAATTTTGAGGTCGAAAAGAGCGAATTCTAAATCAAGGTATATCACATCACGATATTGGTTTAATATTTGTTATAATCTTATTTAAAATAAGTTACGTTCTGTGATATATACCGATCACGAAATTCCAAATTTTAGAAAAATAATGGCTTTATTGAATCTTATACAAAGATTAACAAGACAGCTCTACTCTATCCGAATACTACTACTAAAGACTTCTAGAACGAACTGACTGAATAATCTAAAGTTGCATGCTTTTATACTTTTCGTAGCATTCGCAGCTACAATCCGCATGGTAACCTTTTACCTTATTTTACACATAGTTAAATTATTCTTAGTAACACTATTCTACTGCGGA
This sequence comes from Trichoplax adhaerens, assembly GCF_000150275.1. Classification (NCBI taxonomy): domain Eukaryota; kingdom Metazoa; phylum Placozoa; class Uniplacotomia; order Trichoplacea; family Trichoplacidae; genus Trichoplax; species Trichoplax adhaerens. The sequence continues at coordinate 2,016 of NW_002060961.1, forward strand.
CCATCATTAATCCAATACGGATACGACTACAGTACTTACGTAGACATTATTCACTCCAAGTAAAATTTGTTCAATGTCATCGTAGTTTAATTAAACACCGTATTAGATAGCGTTTACATTTACTCATAACTGCTGTTTTATCCTGTATAGCTTTACGAAAAATTTATAACAACTATATCGGAATAAGAGTGATAGAAAGGCAAGAAAAATGAAATCGCATTTTTATTCTATACATACAAAATATATCAGTCAATTATCTTGATAATGTGATTTTATGAATGTGATTGTCTATGACAGAGTCGCTGTATAGGTCTATTTCTACAGGACCTAACTATAATTATCAATTATAAATAGCTACATTTCTTTCCATTGACATCTTGAAAAGAAAAATCAGCTTTAACTTGTATGTATACACAAAAACAATTAAACCAGATCTTTTGTTCGATTTTATTTAGTACTTTTAGTATCTAACGCAATATTATACGATTGAATACCTAAAGAGCAAAGGGCTGCAGTGATCTGTATCATGCTAGCCACAAAAAATTTTACACATATTACATTATTTGAATAAAATTTCTGTGTTATATGAAGATGAAAGTTTCTGTTTCTTATGTTCAAGTCCCCGTTTTTAATATTCGTTATGACACAAAATGAATTCTTCCGCTATATGTGCGCTCTGTGAAAATTTAAGAATAAATATTTCGATAACTTGCTATGACATGGCTTAGCGCTAGACTGGCTTTCATATCATTATTGATGGAGTGGCATGTGCTAAGTAACTTCGAAGAGTAATACTGGTCCATAGATATTACTAATAATATATACTGGATGTATATAGTAACAATCAAATTTGTAGATACTAATCTACGATGCTTTGCTGAAAGTAAGGCAGAGATACCTCAATTTACATTTAATTCATATTTTATTAGGATTGCGAACTTATGTAGTAAAGAAAGCATAATAAATTTAATTTTCTATTTAATATACTTTTTAATTTGCTGCTTTGATTTCTATAGGCTATTTAATTTCGAGAAATATCATTCCTGCTATAGTTATATCACAATGTAACAGCACGATCAATAACCAATTCTGGCTACAGTCAGGAACCACCTTACTCACATAAGCGTTTTCGCCACAAAGTCAGAAAGTTTTGATTATTATTATGATCAAATTTTAATAAGAGAAATGGATTGACTACAAATATATATAGAGTTATAGCTAAAGCAAAATATATTGAAACATACAGAATATGACTTTCTAAGAAGATTTGATAGATTGTCTTTAGAGTTATAGCAGTGCCAATCATGGTAGCGAAATGTGGCCAACTGAATACACAGTCGAGAATGCTATGCTCGTTAAAAATTTAGTTAATCGTTTCTTTTGTGAAATTTCTGTTTCTGCTTGATTAGATGAAAGATTGCCAAGTCTGACTTGATTGTTACGGATTATAGCTAATTTAATATAAATAATGATCGTCATTGAAACTGGAATGATGTACATGGTAAACATAAATATAAATTCCCATACTGCTATAGCATACGTCACTTTTAAAACATCACATGAAACCGATAAATTAGAATGAGAAGAAGCATATACCAAGTTAGGTAATGATGTCGATATCGATGTTACATAAATAGTTGGCACGTTGTAAGAAATTGAATCTTATATTTCGATAAAATGATGATAGTGGCTTCGCTACAATGAAATCAAGGTAAATACTGATTAATGATAAATTCATAATGGAGATCCCAAATGATATCATGGTAACAAATTACATTATTTTAGCCAGTATAGTGTTTAAATAATAACTTAAGTTGACGATGGTAATGGATAAATAGCCAATAAAGGCTGCAATAGACGAAAGAAAATTGGATAGTACTGAAACGAGTATTAACCGATAAGTTGTTTTTTTTAAATACTCATCTGTTAGTAAAAGATAGGCCATGGATGTGTTAAGAAATAGACCAACAAAAGACGCTAGAACAGCACAAATGGTGACGTAGCGATGAATTTGTTATTTAGATTGAAGAGTAGCAGTAATATTGGTGTTGCTCATATTTCAAGTAATAAATGGTTTAAAAATTCATACGATCAAACTTTTAACCAAATAGCATTAATAGCTTGAAGTCTTGGCACATTATTGTATTTTATTTGACGGTTTAACCTTGATACGATCATAAATAGGGATAATAAGACTCTTACAGTACTGTTTACCTAAAGATTTCTTCATGTAAAACGAATAGCTCTAAGGTAGTAATTTCTGCAGAGTACTGATTATTAAAATAGTATTCGTTATATCGCTAAGGGTGGCCACTGGGCCTTTAAATTTTGATTTCATGCAATATTCTGATGAAAATTGAATAAACATAGAATCTTTATAGAGTTTTCTACACAGCCATTTTGATTGTTACATTTTCTTATAACGGTTGTTATCGACAGAGCAAGCTTTGCTTGCATACGACAGCGATCCTTAGACACATTATAATGATTGGTATAGAATTGACCACAGTACTAAGGACATTGAACCGCACTGTAGATATCTTACAGTACCTGCTAATCTTAACTTGGTATGTCCATCACCGTACATTAATTATCGTAATGTGCTTTGGACTATTAACTAATCTTAATATAGCATAGTACATTACTGTTACTAGGATATATATAATATCGAATGATAATACTATCTGTTAATTTTATTAAGAAATTGACCATAAACGTATATTTGACAGTTTCGCTTATCAACCTTAACATAGCATTAATACTGTATATAGTAACCATCCTTATTCGGTAAACATACTAATACGAAAGTTACTTAACGAAATTTGAATTGGTATAGAAATGAATGATCTAGCATTTGCTATGACTATTAACAAATATCAGTTTATATAACACATTTTGCAGCCACAAAATGTAATGCTTTAATTCCGAACGTAAAGTAAATAAATTTTATTGCATTATGAATTTGTGATATGTAAGGGAGTAATTGCCATATTACTTTTATTGTTCCTTTGCAATACATCAATAATATTCTAATCAGCATTATGGAGTAATCGGATGTTAATAAAATGTTGTCAAATTATGCAAAGTAAACTTGCAAATGAGTGTTCAATCATAATATTACTACTCAGCAATGGTTAATATAATTTTAATCTGTCCAGTAGCATTATTCTTCACATTAGGATATGTAGAGCAGATATTATAATTGCCGAATTACTATCAAAGACTGTAATAAGGTTTCATCCGTGAATGCATTATTGAATAGTAGTATTCTACAAGCATAGCTGTGAATATACTCAGTAGTGCCCGGCTATTACCGGGATATATATAATGTCGAATGGTAATACTAACCATTAATTATTAACAAATGGGTACGTTATCAAATGCCCCGCCCGTACAATTAACAGTGCTGTACTTTTTACAGCATACAGTACACGGATAACGGTAAAAAGTTACTGAACCTCTGACAGGTCTATCAAATGGTAATACTATCTGTTAAATGAGCACATTATCGTAAACCGTCAGCAAAGCGACGGGAGTTTGCACTAGTATATATTAAAATATCGATGCATTGCAGTTTGGTAATTTCATCAATAACAGTACATTGAGACTACTTAATTAGATTTATACCACTGCTTGCACTGGCACTTCGAACGTGCTAAGATAACTACAGAACCTATGATAATGACTGGCTATTTTAGGACAGTTGGGAAGAACCTCTATAATTAGGACTTTCAAATATTAGAAAGACTAACTATAGATTCTTAGACACACTACAGTATAATCCGACGCCGAGGCATAAAAATCGAGAGTTTTTAATTACTTAATATGATAATTTTAAGATAACATTGCTTACTGAGCTATTTGTGGAATAAACATTTAAGCTGCATTGCTGTAGGATAATACTTTTCGTTGTCATCTAATTGGGATGTGTGATGGAATGATAAACTGTTTCATTTTTTCTACTTAGTTACTCCATTCTCTCCAATCCATAACAAGTACAATTAATGTTGTTTACATTCGAAGCGATAACTTATAATTAGCAAAGTTGAGATCATAGTATTCTCAATTTATATGAATAGGGCCAGCGATAGAAAAAAGGAACTTGTTTAAAATGTAGAAGCGTACGTTATTGTCGCGTGTTAAATATAATACTAATATTGGATAAAATCATACTCCTTTCCAAGCGTTCAGAAATAGATTCCTATTGTTTTGACTATCAACAATTAAATATTTCCAAAATGCTTTCGGTTTCCTAACCTAAATAGTGAGAACAATACTCTCTTGGTAGGCTATTAACACCGTATTTTAATGATCGTAGCTACCGCATGTATAATGTACGGTAGTCTGTCTAAAGTTAGTATCTGTTTCATATGCAAGCATAGATAACACACTAATTTATAAGGTGAACCAACAGCTATTCTAATGATTCAGTCTACTAAGCTTATAACTATCTTTATAAATTCAAATCTTAATATTAGTTGAATTGACTAAATCATGATCTACAATAATAATGTTACAAAGTTTTTAATAACGAATATTAATGTGCAAGTAGAGATTTACTATTTAATATTTTAATGTTCTAGCCTTTTAAACTATTAATATTATCTATGTATGCTTCTGCATTTATTAAATTTGATAATTTATAATACAAAGTAATAGCACTACAGCATTATACTTTGATATAAAGAGATGATATAGGGCTGTAAATATATATCATTGCAATATAAGTTTGATAACATATGCCTCGATATTCGTTGAATTTTTAGTGATTTATATTCCTTAACAATAACAATACAATGTTTTACTGATAAATTAAAGATTAACATAATAGATTGATACAGTACATCAGAATGTTCAGTGATTATGTCTTAAGCAATGCAAGCTATGCCCTATGAATAACCAATTCTGGTTACAGATCGGAATTGACTTATTTACATATGCACTTTCGCCACAAAGTCAAAAACTTTTCCCTAATATTATGATCAAATTTTAATAGGAGGAGTGGATTAAGAACAAATATGGATAGAGTTATAACGGTAGAAAAATATACTAACACATACAAAATATGACTTTCTAACGAGATTTGATAGATGGTCTTTCGAGTTACAGCTGTGCCAACTGTGGCAGTAAAATACGGCTAAATGAGGCACACAGTCGAAAATGCTATGCTCATTAAAACTTTAGTAAATCGTTTCTTTTGTAAGATATCTGCTTCTACTCGATTGGACGCCATATAACCCGGTGTGACGTGATTCTTATGAATTTTAGCTAATTTGATATAAATGATTATCATAATTGAAACTGGAATGATATACATAATGAATGTAAATATAAATTGCCATACTGCTACAGCATATGTCACTATTGAAAAATCACAGAAAGTCGTCGAATTACGATGAGCAGAAGTATATACCAAGATAGGCGATGATATCGATATCGATACTATAAACAGAAATACTTCACACGAGATAAGAAATTGAATTTTT